>NC_063163.1:62543955-62590156 GCF_023159225.1 Perognathus longimembris pacificus | reverse complement strand
CTGGCCTTAAGTGGAAAAGCTAAGCAAGAATGTGAAGCCCCCAATTCAATCCTCAGTACTAACATACACACGTGCATGCGCATGCACATGCACACACAAATGGCCAGATAGTTTGATGTACTTCCAGCACAAAGGACTAGACAGTAAAGGTCACAGAAATATGTAGGAAAACCCATAGTGACAAAGCTCCACACAACATTTGAATAGCTATATTTACCAGTCACAACTGCCTGACTTGCTTCCCTCCAGCTAGTCTAGGATCCTACAGATAAGAACCATCAAGACAAAGGAGAATGCTAACAGGGTTTAAGGCCTTATATCTAGACCCAGATCTAAGAACAATTATGGTTCCCAATTACTTATGGGAAAAATTCACACCAGGTCCCAGAGAAGAACCTTGTGCAAAACTGACATCAAATTCATCTACATTATAAATGCTTCCCCTCCCAGATTTCTAAGAAGCTCGTTACAGGGAGGTGACTAATCATGAGAGGAGGCCTTCGCAAAATGTCTGGCACATGGATGACAGCTGGCGAGATGAAAGTAGGCATGGTGCCTGGTTACATCAACCCTCCCAAGCAGGGAAAACCATGTTCTCTGAAGAGCTGCTTAAGTGTTCCTCATGACCTTCAATCTGATTCTACCCTCTTCTCCATAGGTTCTGCAGCTGCAGATTGAACCAACCAGGAAAAAAAAATTTTCAATACAATTGCATCTGTACTGGACATGTACAGACTTCTTGTCATTCTCTAAACAGTACAGTACTAACAGTTATTCACATAGTACTTATACTGCATTGACTGTAAGCCTAAGAGACAACTTAAAATATATAGAAGGGGCTGGGAATATGGCCTAGTGGTAGAGTGCTTGCCTTGTTATACATGAAGCCCTGGGTTCAATTCCTCAGCACCACATATATAGAGAAAAAAAGCCAGAAGTGGTGCAGTGGCTCACATGGTAGAGTGCTAGCTTGAGCAAGAAAAAAAGAAGCAGCAGCCAGGGACAGTATTCAGGCCCTGAGTTCAAGCCCCAGGACTGGTTAAAAAAAAAAAAAAGCATATAGGATATGTACATAGATTATATGCAAATACTTCACTATTTTACACAAAAGATGAGTGTCCACAGGGTCCTGGAACTAACCCCAGAGAACAGCTAGGGACAACTGTACTAGATACTTGCCTAGCTCAAGAATATCAGCTCCCTATTGTCTGAAAAATAGGAGGATTAGGGGTCATCAGGAACAACACCTCCTCTTACGAAGATGATTCATTTTGCTACAAATAACGAAACTGTGTAAGATGCTTTCTCTTTGATTAAGGGTCTCTTCAAGATTCTCTTCATTCTTTAAAGCAGCCTCATTGAAGAAGGGAATTTTAAGCTGCTTTAGTTTCACTCATAATGGGGTCAATTTTTTCTTGAATTCAGTTATACATAGGATGGTCAGCTAGTTTTGATTTGAGGAGACTTGCTGAGGAAACTGATATCCTCTCAGGTGTCGGTAAAAAACTTAGTATGCAATTAGAAAGTAAACTTCACTTTTAAAAAATACTCTTTAAAGCCAAGTGCTGGTGGCTCCAGCTGCTCAGGAGGTTGACATCCAGAAGGATCGTGGTTCCCAAATCAGACTGGGTAGAAAAGTCCACAAGACTCCATCTTCCAAAAAAGGAAAAAGAAAAAAAAAGCATGATTCAAGTGGTAGAGCACCAACCAAGCAAACATGAGGTGCTGAGTTCAAGCTCAGACACTGGAAAGAAAAATCAATAAAATAAAATGCTTCTTATAGATAGAAATCAATGCAGGCAGTTTCTGCTGGCCTAGATTAAAGGACCCTACCCAGGGCACTTGTAAGGTGTGGTTGTTTGGATAAGTCAGCAATAATACCAAAGGAACTTACTACTACAGAAGCAAGGTAAATAAAACTGGGCTTTGACACAGAAAGCAGTTAAAACTGTCATGGAGGCTGATGAAGTGCTGCATAAGATTCAGGAGCTCCAAGGAGACAAGATGGTCCCAGATGAGGCCATATGGGTTTTAGTGGGGAGAGCAAAAGTCCCCCTGGGCAGATCTCACATGCTTGGGGCAGGGGAACACTGAGGCTAAGAAAGAATATTCTGAGATTCTTCACCTAGAACAGAGGTACTGGTGCTCTCTAGGCCTTCTGAGTCCCTCTGATTAATTTTCCTCAATCCCTACACCACACACATATGCCCTGAGGTTAAGTAAGGGTGCCAGATGACCTGAGCCTGGATCCTGAACCAGAACCCTCTAGGAGGGTTGTCCCTTACTCAATCCCTAGGCTTCCATTTTACCTGCTGACCTTTTACATCTTTAGCACTGTAGGCAGTGCCTGCTATAGAGTAGACATACCTAACCTTCACTGTTATAGCCCTGAGAGACAGCTGAAAGGCCTTTTTTTCTCCATGAATTGTATGTACATACTAAGCTATTTAGTATTCCTGATTTCTTTTTTCTTTTTTTTTTTTTGGGGGGGGGGGTGCGGGGAAGGGTGTCAGTCGTGGAGTTTGACCTCACTGCCTGGATGCTGTCCCTGAGCTCTTTTGCTCAAAGCTAGCTCTCTACCACTTGAAGCCACAGCTCCGCTTCCAGCTTTGTGGTGGTTAATTAGAAATAAGAGTCTCAAGGGTGGCTGGGGATATGGCCTAGGCAAAGGTGCTTGCCTTGTATACATGAAGCCCTGGGTTCAATTCCCCAACACCACATATATAGAAAACAGCCAGAAGTGGGGCTGTGGCTCAAGTGGCAGAGTGCTAGCCTTGAGCAAAAAGAAGCCAGGGACAGTGCTCAGGTCCTAAGTCCAAGGCTCAGGACTGGCGGGGGGGGAAAAGTCTCAAGGACTTTCCTTTCTGGGGTTTGAACCTTGATCCTCAGATCTCAGCCTCCTGAGTAGTTAGGATTACAGGTGTGAGCCACCAGGACCAGGCTTCTTTAAGTATTTCTAATCTTTCTCAAAAGCAAAACAATAACAGGCTTAACTTCCCTATCCTTATCTTTATCCTTTCCCTGCCCTCCCCTACTTTCCCCTCCTCTCCTCTCTTCTCTTTAATCAGAAACTACGTTGCCCAAGCTAGCCCGGCCTCATTTCAGAGCTACAGCTGATGAGTCTACAAGCAGAAGAAAACCAAATCTCTCTCTTCACTGCCTCAGAGTACAGGGCAATTTACCTAGGAAGCACTGCAAAGAAAGAAAGACGGACAGAAAACCAATATTCAGAAATTCAAAAGACTTTTCCACTTGGTAACCAAACTTGCACTCACTCAGCTTCTTGGCTGGGTTGGAGTTCTACTACTTGAGCCACACATCCAGCTCAGCTTTTTCCTCATTATTCTCAGAAATGGAGCCCCCTGAGTAGCTAGGATTATAGGTATGAGCCACTGGTGCCCAGTTCCTACAGTATTCTTAATAAAACCTTGCTTCTATTTAGGAGGTGATTTTAAGGGGGTGAGAGGTGAGGGAGAATCATCACAAACTTCTCTCCAATACAGCTATATGGGCACAAATGAGCTGCTTAAAACCCAGAGCTTAGCTGCATGTAATTAGGACTCCTGCCATCAGGCAGCCTGACCAGAGTTCATCTGTCTGCACATGGATCTGGCTTCCTTGAGAAAGGAAGAAAAGGGAGGATGGCTTTTCCACCAGGAACACTCTCTAGAAAATACTGTATTCCTATTACATGACAGGGATGGAAGCTCACACTTGCCCCCCAGAAGAGTTGATCTTATTATATAAGCACGCACATGCACGCACACACACACACACACACACACTCTCAACCCCCCAGATATGGCCACCCCTTTCAGGCAACTCAGACCATCACACTCACTTCACCACAGCAGAGACCAAAAAAGTGCTTCCCATATGACTGCTCTATTGTCTCTGAATTACTTTGGTTACCATGAAGGTTTTTGTCACCATCAGTGGGTAAGGAAGGTGCCCTTGATTCTTGGAGCATTAAAAAAAGGATCCAATAATACCAGGCTCACACCAGTGATCCTAGTTACTCAGGAGGTTTAGATCTGAGGATCACATGGTTCAAAGCCACCCAAGAGCAGGAAAGCCTGTGAGACTCTTATCTCCAATTAGTTACCAAAAAGCTAAAGTAGAGCTGTGGCCCAAGTAGGAGAGTGCCAGTCTTGGCCAAAAATGCTCAAGGTCAGTGTCCAGGCTCTGAGTTCAAACCCCTGGGCCTCTGGACCCACACATGCACATATAGCCCCTTTCCCCCAACACACACAAAGCATCTGATTGATGTCAGGATTTATTTTAAGAGTCTGGGAGGAAGAGAGGTAGAAGAGAAGTCCAGTGGAGCAGGCCATGCATGGATCATTGTGGAAGCTGAACAGTGGGTATGAAAGACTTCATTATTTCATCCTGTGTACTTTTGAATATGTTTAAAATGTCCCATAATTAAACCTCTTGTGAAGAAATTCCTTTGTTTTTTGTTTTTTATTTCTGTGGTGCTGGGGATCAAACCCAGGGTCTTGCTCAAGCTCAAGCTGTACAACTAAGCTACACCCACAGATCTAAAGAATTTCTGGTGTGCACATTTCAGGCTGGGGGAGTGGGGCAAATCCTCTTCCAGTTGTTACCCCAATGTGTCTTATTTAATACCTGTTCAAATGCTCAGTTTCTATCTGTTATTGCTGCCCAAGCATCTCTCTGGGGCAGTGCTTTGACACATGCTCAGACTGCACGTGGCTACATCTGACAGGGCTCAGAGCACTTTCCTGGGTCCCCAAAACTATGTGATCACAGCACAGCAAACAGGGAAGCTCCAAACTTGCAGAGGTCCACAAACTATGCTGTGGAGGACAAAGCTCTACACTCAAATTGTCTATTCTACTTTAGTTCTCAGAGAACATGGCCTTATTTTAACAATGAACTGGAAGGGGAAAAAAAAAAGATTGGCCCCATTGTGAAGGGGATAGAACAGGCTAGAGGACAGTGCACCGTCTGTCCTCACACCAGCTGAGAAGCTTTGGAAAAAATCCAATGCCCAGAACCCAACCAAGGCCAGTGGAGTCAGGACCTCTGGAGCACCTTGGGGTTCGTGCAATTAACCTGAGGAGCACGCATGTACTTGATGTGTGTGTTCTCAGAGGTCTCCACTGCGTCCTAGGTTTGTAACTTCTGCGGCTCAAGGGCATAACATCTAATACATTGTAGAATGCTCCCAACATAATGCCTTTTCTCTCTTCCTGGGCCTAGAAGCTTTCAATCCCTGCCAGATTGCAGTTCTGCCTCACATAACACAAAGATTTTTCCCCTGGACCTTGCATGCATTAGCTCTCATTCTAACCATACAAATATATATTTGCCCACCTTTCCAAGCCTATGAAAATTTAAAGTAGACTCTACCAGCTGGGCATTAATGACTCTGGAGTCTGAGATCTGAGGATTGCCCTTCAAAGGCCTACACCAAAGATTTATACTTGTTGTCAAAGTGTTCTTAGTTCAAATTGTGTGTGTGTGTGTGTGTGTGTGTGTGTGTGTGTGTGTGTACACTGGGATTTGAACCCAGGGCATGGGCACTGTCCCTTACCTTTTTCAGTCAAGGTTGTCACTCTACCACTCAAGCCACACTTTCACTTCTGGCTTTTTGGTGGTTAATTGGAGTTAAGAGACTCTGGGACTTTTCTGGCTTAGGGTGACTTTGAACAAGTGATTTCAGATCTCAGTCTCCTGAGTAGCTGGGATTATAGGCTTTTAGGAACCTGTACTAACTCACTGGATTCTCAAGGAATCACAGAAATGAGATGAGGGACACTACACAAAGACACAAGGTCAATTTAGATAAGAAAGTGCAAGAGTTCTGTGTTTCAAAGACACTGAAGTGAAGGCAAACAGGAGTTATCAGCCCTGCTAGAGTCAGGGTGTGGATCCTTATCACCTGAAGATGCATGTGTTTACAGAAGGGTTTCCCAGACCCTCTTTTCAGGTAAACAAACCAGTTTTAAAAAACTAATCCCAGCTGGGTGTCTAGGCCTCATGCCTGTAATCCTATTCACTCAGGAGACTGAGATCTGAGGATCATGTTCCAAGCCAGCCTGGGCAGGAAAGTCTGTGAGACTCTTATCTCTAATTTCTTTCCCCATTTCTTTATTGTTAAGGTGATGTACAGAGGGGTTACAGTTTTATGGCCTAGTGGTAGAGTGCGTGCCTCTTATCTCTAAGCACCAAAAAAAAAAAAAAAAAAAAAAAAAAAAGGCTGGAATTCGAGCTGTGGCTCCAGTGGTAGAGTTTTCGCCTTGAGCATGAAAGCTCAGGGGCAGCACCCAGACCCAGAGTTTAAGCCCTATGACCAACCAACAACGGAAAAACAAAAAAAAAAACACAAGTTCAAAAAGGACAGACCTTTCTAGCTTCCTCTGCCCGCTCTGCCCTCTGTTTCCAAAGATGGAACCAGAGGTGAGCCTGTGCTGATTGGCTAGTTATGGCTACCAATGAATCATGAATCATTATGTTCACACATACCTACCCACTAGACAGAGTCCACCATAGCCCGCCACACCAGAAGGAAGGCCATCCAGAATGAGGACACTCAGTCCCCAGCCTTTCACAGACCAAAAGAAACAAATTTTTGGAACTCCAAAAGGACTGGAGGCAGGTCCAACTAGTGGCACAGTTCATGCTATTGACTAAGGAAAATAAAAGGAGAAACAGCAAAGCTTTGCAAACAACCAGCAGGCATCCTGCATCCTACATCCTGTATCCCGCGAGGGACTCAGAGAGAAAAAGGCAGTTCACTAACATCGGTATGAATAAACTCATTGGTTTACACAAAAGAAAAGAAAATGGAAGCAACTCAGAAATTGATAAACCTACAGCTTTTAGGGAAAAATCAAAAGTGGCAAGACTATGTGTGCTTACTAGGCAGGTGCTCTCACACGTAAGCCATGACCCCAGCCAGCCCTGTGATTTCAGTATGTTTTGCTTCTGAAAAGAAGATACATACACACCAGCTGGAAGCATATATATGAAAATGTTAACACTTTAACTTTAATGGTTGTATTTTGATGATTCTTTTTTTTTTTTTTGGGGGGGGGGACAGTCCTGGGCCTTGGACTCAGGGCCTGAGCACTGTCCCTGGCTTCCTTTTGCTCAAGGCTAGCACTCTGCCACTTGAGCCACAGCGCCACTTCTGGCCATTTTCTATATATGTGGTGCTGGGGAATCGAACCCAGGGCTTCATGTATACGAGTCAAGCTCTCTTGCCACTAGGCCATATCCCCAGCTCCGTATTTTGATGATTCTTGTATGACAAATGCATGCCACCGTATCCCAACTTTTATTAGTTGATATGAGGTCTCTTGAATTTTTTCCTTGGGCTGGACGTTAAACTTCAGTCCTCCTAATCTCTGCCTTCTGAGTAGCACAGGAATGCAGGTGTGCTGCTGTGCCTAATCTCTAGCTATCTTTTAAAAATTGCTTTGGGGGGCTGGGGATATGCCTGCCTCCTATACATGAGGCCCTGGGTTTGATTCCCTAGCACCACATATACAGAAAAGGGCCAGAAGTGGCGCTGTGGCTCAAGTGGCAGAGTGCTAGCCTTGAGCAAAAAGAAGCCAGGGATGTTGCTCAGGCCCTGAGTCCAAGCCCCAGGACTGGCAAAAACAAAACAAAACAAAAAAATTGCTTTGGGTATTCTAAGTCTTATATGCAGCATGAATTTAAAATAAGCTTGTCAATTTCAACTTTTTTTTTTTTTGCCCAGGGCTAGGTCTCTACCACTTGAACCACAGCTACAATTCCAGCTCTTTGGTAGTTAATTGCAGATTATCTTCCATCTATAGAAAAGATCAAGGAGAACTGTCATCTTAAAATTAAAGTATTCTGATCCATGAACATAATCTCTGTTTATTTAACTATTCTTTGATTTGATCCTCAGGAAGACTTTGTAGTTTTAAGGATACAGATATTATATATCATTTGTTATATTTTCTAAGTATTTCACACTGATCAGTGCTGTAGTAAAGTTCATTTATTTATTTTTTGGTCATCCTGGGGTTTAAAGGTCATGAACTTGCTAGGCACAAAATCACATTTTAAATTTCTATATATGGAGGGACACTGGAGAAAGACCTTCAATAGAAGGTCAAAGTGGGGGGTACCCATGCTTGCCATAAGTCCAATCTTGAAAACAAAGTGTTTTGTGTTTCATCCTTAAATGTGAATGTTAGCTGAGAATTTTACACAGGTGGCTTCAGCAAGTTGAAGTTCCCTTTTATTCCTACTTTGGTGAGTTTTTGTGATTGATGATTGTTGGGTTTGGTGAAGTGTTTGCCTTCTCTACTAAGATAATGCAATGGTTTTGGTTTTTGTTACACTGCTTCTCTAATGTTAAACAAGACAAGCCTTGCATGTTTGGTATAAATCCTACTTTACACTGATGAAATTACCCTGTAACTGAATACCACTTCATAATACTTGGTAATATATATTATAAATGTAAAAGATACTTGAAAAGCTGGTCTGTAGTTCTTTCTCACAATGGCTTTGTCAAACCTTGATACCACACTAATACTGACCTAGGAAAATTAATTGGTGACTATTCCCTGCTTTATTTGCTAGTTAGAATTACTGGTATTTCTTAATTATTTCATACTTCACCAATAAAGCCATCTGAATTTTTTTTTTTTTGCTGGTCATGGAGCTTGAACTCTGGGCCTGGGCATTGTACCTGAGCTTTTGCTCAAGACTAGCACTCTGGGGCTGGGAATATGGCCTAGTGGCAAGAGTGCTTGCCTCGTATACATGAGGCCCTGGGTTCGATTCCTCAGCACCACATATACAGAAAATGGCCAGAAGTGGCACTGTGGCTCAAGTGGCAGAGTGCTAGCCTTGAGCAAAAAAGAAGCCAGGGACAGTGCTCAGGCCCTGAGTTCACCGCCTAGGACTGGCCAAAAAAAAAAAAAAAAAGACTAACACTTGGGCCACAGTGTCTCTTTTGGCTTATTCTGAATAGTTTATTGGAGATAAGAGATTCATGATCTTTACTGCCTGCACTGGCTTCGAACTGTGATCCTCAGATATCAGCCTCCTAAGTAGCTAGGATAACAAGTTTGAGCCACTGGAATCCAGTTTCTTTGTAAGTAAATTTTAGTTTCGTTTAATACAAATTATGTTATAATTTGTATTTTTTTCTAGCTCATCTTGTGTGCAACCCCAGCATGAAAGAGGCTAAGGCAGGAGGATTTGAAACCATTTAGGGAAAAAAAAAAATAGTAGGCCTTGAGGACCTGATACCCATAAATATCATAACTTAGGTAGACACTAGAACCAAGACAAGCCCAAGATAAAAATTCACCTTTGCTATTAGAAATTATTTCTAGCCGGGTGCCAGTGGCTCATGCCTGTCATCCTAGCTACTTAGTAGGCTAAGATTTGACGATCACAGTTTGAAGCCAGCCCAGGTGGAAATGCCCCCACAAGGCTCTTATCAACCACTAACCACTAAAAAGCCAAAGTGGCACTGTGGCTCAAGAGGTAGAACACTAGCATTGAGCACAAAGAGGCTTAGGGACAGCAACCAGGCCCTGAGTTCAAGACCCACAACCAACAACAACAAAAAAACTATTCTTAGACCATCTTAAGCCATATAAAAGGTGAGGGGCAGAAGATGGGGGAGGAAAGCCAGACACCAATGGCCCTGGCTCACAACTATAATCCTACCTTTTCAGGAAGCAGAGATATGGAGGATCAAAATTCAAAGATAGCCTGACCAAAAAAAAAAGGCTTTCAATACACACCTCAACCATTAAAAAGCTAAGCATAATGACATGTTTGTCACCCCAGTTATGTGAGAATCATAAGTTAAGAGGATTAGAGCCAGGTGCGTGGCTCACACCTCTAATCCTAGCTACTCAGGAGGCTGAAGTCTAAGGATTACAGTTCAAAGCCAGACCAGGCAGGAAAGTCCATGAGACTATTAATTAATAATTGATCTAAATAGGATTATAGTCCTGGCAGGCATGAACAAAGGAAAGATGTTATTCTGGTAGCTTATGCCTGTTGTCCTAACTACTCGGGAGGTTAAGGTCAAAGCCAGCCCAGGCAGGAAAGCTATGAAACCTTTATCTTCCATTAACCACCAAAAAGCTAGAAGGGGAGCTGTAGCTCAAGTGGCAGAGCAACAGCCTTGAGTGAAAAAACCAAGGAATAGCACCCAAGTCCTGAGTTCAAGTCCTAATACAAAGGAAAAAGAAAATAAAATTAATGACAACAAAAATGGGGAGATGTGGTTCAAGTGAAAGAGTGTTTGCCTAACAAGTGAAAAGCCCTAAGTTCAGTCCCCTCGATGCTTTGGAAAAAAAGAAAGAAAGAAAAAGAAAAGAAAGTAGGAGGAGAAAGGAGGGAGAATCAGAGAGGGGTGGAGGGACATACCTTCCTGTCTTGGGAAGACTTCTGAAGCTACTAATGAAACCCTAAGAAATGAGTGTTGATTCTGCTGTCTGGCTCCTTTTCCTTCTGAGAATCTTATAAGGCAGGGATGTGAATAGGGCCAATTTGAAACAATCACACCAAGATTTGCCAACACAGTCACAGCTATAGGGAGAAGACTCCTGTTCTAACAGTTCTAGCTTAAAATACCAGAAAAACTGAAAACAGCAAAACAGCACAATTGAGTAAAACCATGTGGCACGGAAGCAGAAACCGAAGGTGACAGCCACACACAGTGTTCCTGAAGCCTCCTGTCACTCTGAGGTTGACAGCTGGCACTGAGTCCAATTTGTTCCACTCTGCTTGTCCACATTCTTGGGTCATTTAGATGCCAAATGCCAAGCTTTACAAGGCTCTCTGGCTAAATAAAAGCCTTGAGAAAACCAATAAAGTTACTTCAAATTTACACTGAATATTTACTTATGGGCTAGGGAAAATTCTCGGTTAATCATTTACTTTAGTAGAAAACCACCTTTGTTTCTATCACATGATCAATCATTCTCTCAGTGTCATAATCAGCCAAACATATATGAAAGCCACAGGCACACACATTCCCTGAGTTTAAGCAACTGTTTGTGCGAGCTATATGGCAGAGGCGACCAGCAGCCAGACACTGGTAAGAAGATGATACTATTATTTCATAAAATAGGCTCAGTTCTCTGGCTACTTTGCTGGTGACATATGGTCCTGAGGTTGAACCACCACCTCTGTGTGTACCAACTTTGTACTGGCCACCATAGAGACACTCTTTCTGGTCTGCTGGGAAACTCTGGAGGCAGTAGAAGTTAGCCCAATAATCTAAAGAATGACAACGTAAGCCATTTGTCCTGGTGACACGGCCAGGGACAAGTGGTTCTACTGTGGATTACTAACAGAAGCCACACTTTCTATCTTCCCTATCTTACTGGGAGTGACCCATTTCCAAGGCTGTTTCAGCTCCCTCAGTGCTGGGACTTTGGAGGAAGTACCCTGAGAAAGAGCCAGGACTTAAGCAGTAGCTTCCTTGTCCTTGTCCTGCCTATCACTTGGAACGTTGGTTGAAGAAGTGTCATCTGGTACAGGCAAAGGTTAATTGATGGCAGAACAGAAAGACAAATGACATCCTTAATAATGCCACAGGACTGTCATGCCAGCCACATCCTGCCCACCTCCAGTGGTTATGCTACCTGTGGTTAGAGTAAGCCTTTGGCTAGGGATCTGCTACTGCCAACTCCATTCGGTTCTCCAGTGAGATGGCCAGTAAGCTCCCTCAACAGAGTCTATCTGCCTCTTATACCTGGAGCAGCAAGGAACTCCCACTCCTGATATAGATTGAGGCTGGGTGCTAAGGTAGTGCTCAGAGATGGTACTGTGGGAAAAGGGTCCTATATATAGTGTCCCACACTTTATTTACGGAAGATATTAGGAACACTTACCAAAATTCAAATCAGTCCACTAACAAAGTAATTTAACTATAAAAAATTACAAATTATAGCCATGCACCAGTGGCTCACACCTGTATTCCTAGCTACTCAGTAGGCTCAGACCTGAGGATTGTGGTTCAAAGCCAACCTGGGCAGGAAAACCCATGAAACTCTTATCTCCAAGTAAGCACCAACAAAAGCCAGTAGTAGAGCTGTAGCTCAAGTGATAGAGTGCTAACTAAGCCTTAAGCAAAAAAGCTAATAGAAGCCAGGCAGTGGTGGCTCAACACTTGTAATCTTAGCTATTCAGGAGGCTGAAATCTGAGGATCACAATTCAAACCCAGCCTGGGCAGGAAAATCCATGAAACTCTTATCTCCAATTAACCACCAGAAAGCAGGAAATGTACTGTGGCTAAAAGTGGTAAAGCATTAGCCCTGGGCAAAAGAGCTTTGAGGACAGTGCCCACACCCCATGTTCAAGCCCAACAACTGTCAAGGGGGGAAACAAAACAAAACAAAACAAAAAAACCTTATGGACAGTGCCTAGGCCCTAAATTGAAGTCCCAGGACCAGCACATGAGAGAGGAAAGAGGAGAGGGGGGAAGGGGGGAGGGGGAGGAGGAGACTGAGAGAGGGAAAGAGAGGGAGAGAGGGGGGAGGGGGGAGAGGGGGGAGAGAGAGAGACAGAGAAAGAGAGAGAAACTACAAATTGAAAACATATAACTATTTAAAAAAATCATTTCCTTGAGAGGCTGAAAATGGGAAGCTAACAGCCTAGGCAGGAAAGTCCATGAGACCTTTTCTCAACCAATAGCTAGCTAGCTAGTTCATGGGAGGCTGAGGTCTGGCGGGTCAGTTTGAGGTCAGCCCAGGAAGGAAAGTGCAAGAAACTTCAACCTAGGACCTGTACCACTCACACATAGAGGCTATTTGGGGAGAATGGAAAAGATACATTGCTAGTGAGCTCTTTTTCTTTTTTTGCCCCAGTACTGGGGAAGTTACTGGTGATAAGAGGCCTCTCAGATTTATCTGTATGGGCTGGCCTCAAACCAGGATTCTCAGATCTCAACTTCACGAGTAGCTAGGATTACAGGTGAGGCGCTGATGCTCAGCCCTTAACTAAAAAACTTTATAGACACTTAGTGAGACCAACAAATAGGTAGCAATTAGATGTTGTTTGTTGTTTTTTTTTAATCAAACTGATTTACAGAGAGGTTACAGTTTCATACGTTAGGCATTGGATACATTTCTTGTACTGTTTGTTGTTTGTTGTTTTGCTTAGTAGTAATCATAATATTTATTGCTGGCAGGTTTAGAAGTACAATTTAATAACTCAGAAAAACAGAAATAAATACTGTAACAATGCTCCTTTACCCTGACAATTTCATTCTAAAATTTATTCTATGGAAACCAATGATATCCATACAGATTTATGGGGAAAGATGCTCATTACCTGCCCTTAATGATAACTTATGAATTATCTACTGGAATAATTGATGTTAAAATTATGTTTTAAAACAACAGTAAGGCTAGACTGGTGGCCCATGCCTACAATCCTAGCAACTAGGAGGATCGCAGTTTGAAGCCAACTCAGGCAAGAAAGTCCATGAGACTCATCTCCAATTCCCCCGCAAAATGCCACAAGTATAGCTGTGGCTCAAGTGGTAGAGTGCCAGTTTTGAGCAGAACAAATTATGGGACAGGGTCCTAGCCCTGAGTTCAACCTCAGTAACAGCACCAAAAACCACCACCACTAACAACAACAATAACAACAAAAACCTATCAACAACAGTAAACAATATGAAAATATTTCCAATGATATGTTTGTAACTTGGATATTTCTGCAAGCTAACACAATTCTGAGTCCTAGCAAGTGATGGCAAGAGCAAGATTAATGCTACCTCCCAGACCAAGAAGGCCTATAGGGGAGCTGGATAGTCAATAAAATGCACCACTACCTGCCCACACATTCTTACATATACTATTATATATGACAGTTTAATGAAGAACAGGGATCTGATTTAGACTAAGGTATCAGAAAAGACTTTTCTGACCCACAGACATGAAGTCAGCCTTTAAGGGGAGTAAGCATCCTTCAGCAAGGCAGGACCAGAACAGGACAGAAAGGGTAGTCTGAAGCTTTAATCCAGAGTGCCATCCTAAAAGCAGTGGAGGAAGTTTCCAGAAAAGATCTGGTATCTCCTTTGGTAGAAAGAGTGCTCCTTGAAGAAAGGTGTTGTGCTGGCCGGGGAAAGGGGGCAGGAAGGGTGTCCAGTGAACACTAGGGTCCCCAAGGGCACAGAGACCTGGACCAAGAGGAGCAGGGGAAGTAGAGAGGGATGGTGGGACAGCATGGATGGACTGGGCAGGAGAGTAGATGAGGAAAATAAGAAGAGAAGAGAGCCTAACCCAAAGCGACAGGAGAGAACTGGTCACAAGCAACCATGTGCAGTATGACCCTGTTCTGTTATGAAAAGTAGATGTCTGTTACATCTATATTCTGTTTAATATGCATTATATACATGTGTTCTATTAGAAAAAGTTAGCCAGTTCTTTATCTACGAGGCAAGCACTCTTGCCACTAGGCCATATCCCCAGCCAGTTCTTTATCTAAAATGTTAAGGATCGTCATCTGGGTTGCCTTTTCATGCACACAAAAGGGTACACCCTATTTTAGTAACTGGAGACAAGACTATAGAACAGGGCTATGATACAACATGGTATAGCCAGCTTGTGTCTTGTCAAGGTCATTTTATTTTTAAGTATTTATTTATACTTTTTGTGGTGCTGGGGATGCAACCCGGGCCCTTGCACATACCAGGCAAGAGGTCTACCACTGAGTCACACCTTCAACATTGAAGAGACTTTAAATCTTACTTCTTTTTTTTTTTTTTTGCCAGTCGTGGGCCTTGGACTCAGGGCCTGAGCACTGTCCCTGGCTTCTTTTTGCTCAAGGCTAGCACTCTGCCACTTGAGCCACAGCGCCACTTCTGGCCATTTTCTATATATGTGGTGCTGGGGAATCAAACCCTGGGCTTCATGTATACAAGGCGAGCACTCTTGCCACTAGGCCACATTCCCAGCCCTAAATCTTACTTTTTAAGAGGTAAACAGCTGGTTTACTTTCGAGTTGGACCAAATTTTATTTGAATGCCTTTTTTTTTAAACAGGTGAAAGAAATGACAGGCCTGTGCTTATTTTATCTTATTCTTTTTGGCAGTACCAGGATTTGAACTCAAGGCTTGCTAAGTAGATACTGTACTATTTAAGCATGCCTCCAGTCCTTTTTTTTTAAAAAGCCTTTTAAAAAATTAAAAATAAAAATAAAAACAAGGGGGGAAGGCAAGGAACTGCTACACCCAAAAGCCATTGTGATCTGATTTCCTGTTACATTACTGACATTCCTGAACTGTTTTTTTCTTCCTCCTCATCTTACTAGTATTTAGAGCAGCAAGAGCATTCAGTCACCCCTAGAAGCTCCTTTTTTCTAGACAAAGAAATGTACATGGTATCTATGATCCCTGTGTGTTTTTCATTAGCAAAATACCTTTATTTCAGTAAAACCACCCCGAGGTAGGACTTGTAACTGTAACATTTCTCTAGATCTCTCCTGACAGTGCCTATTGTTAGAACTACACTTAATAAATTCCAACTCATATTGTCTACTGCCGAAACTGACAACTGAGGGGAGGTGGGTGACCTAGACCAGAACATGGAATCACATCTATTTCTGTAAATACTAACTGCACACATACTTGAAGCAGTGAGGAGGCCTCTGGACACAGGGGCAGCTTGCAGAATCCAGGACTGCCTCGTGTGTCAAGTGTCCTACATTGGGAATAATTGACAGGAAAGTCTGAACTGGGACATCTCATATCAAAGTGGGAGTATTAGGAAGATTCTTTGGCAAAAAGAGAAGAGGGCTGGGAATGTGGCTAAGTGGTAAAGTGCTTGCCTTGCATGCATGAAGCCCTAGGTTCGATTCCTCATTACCACATATACAGAAAAGGTCAGATGTGGTGCTGTGGCTCAAGTAGTAGAGTGCTAGCCTTGAGTAAAAGAAGGTCAGGGACAGTGGCCAGGCCCTGAGATCAAGCCTCAGTTCTGAAGAGGGAGGGAGGGAGAGAGAGAGAGAGAGAGAGAGAGAGAGAGAGAGAGAGAGAGAGAGAGAGAGAGAGAGAGAGAGAGAGAAACGTGAGCTGAGCCTTGATGCTAGGATCCAGATGGGAAGGTTATTGGAAGCAAATGACCAGCTAACATTTGCAAGAGTCCCAAAATAAGCAAGTGAGAAAGGAGGTTTGGAATGACATAAGGTTCCTGAGAGAGAGAGAGAGAGAGAGAGAGAGAGAGAGAGAGAGAGAGAGAGAGAGAGAGAGAGAGAGAGAGAGCTCACAAGTATGGAGCAGTCAAGGTGTGCTGAATCCAAACACAAGGGGCACCAGAAACCTGGAAGAACTGTCTGTCCAAATCAGAGGACAGGAGACATCTGTGTTCCAAAGTACATGAAGGAACAAGAGCGAGAAGTGAGAAGATTAAAAAAAAAAAAAAAAGGCAGAACTGGATGAAAAGGCAACAGCAGTCTAGGGACAGATAAGGGAATCAAAGCCAGACTTCAAGGGACCGCACTCAGGAATAACTTACAAAAACCTGTCACCAGTAAGGACTCCTGGACAATAATGTCTAGCAATACTGTGAGTGCTCAGGTGAGGCAGATCAGAGTTGGGGTCACCTGTTTGACTCTTCCATCCTATAACACTGACATCACCTACAACCCATCTCAAATTGCGGGTGGTTATGCTATTACAGTTGACAAGTTCTGAGCATTGGTACCTGGCACTCCACTGTCCACAAACATCCATCTTGTTCCTATATGAGACCCAGGGCTTCAACATGCCTTGCTCCTTTACAGTGCTATGCCACTAGCTTGTATGATGAGTGGAGAAACTTAAATATTTCTATTCTTTTAGGCTTAAAACTGCCAAGAACTAGCCAGGTACTAGTGGCTCACATCTATAAGTGTAGCTACTCAGGAGGCTGAGACCTAAGGATCGCTGTTCAAAGCCAGCCCAGATAGACAAACCTTACTCCAATTAACTACCAAGCCAGAAGTGGAGCTGTGGCATAAAAGCTCAAGGACAGCAACCAAGCACTCAGTTCAAGCCCCAGGACTAGCATAAAAAAACAAAACAAAAACCCTTGACTTCCTATGGTTATCTCTCAGTTCATCTCTAATGAGCTTCATGTCATGGCCACTGCACTCAGAAAGCTGGCCTCTGAGGATGCCATGGTCTAACCACTGGCGATGTTGCTTCTGTTGACTCAGTATATAATAAAATCACTCTACTTGCATTCTCCTTACCCTCATTCCATTAAAGACTTAAATCACCTAAGCACATATAAGAAAGTTGGAGGGAGTTGGGTTAAGGTTGTTAAGTTATAGTAGAAACAGAAATTCAGGACCAGGGAATTGCACTGAGACACAGTTACAGACTGGGCACTTCACAGAGAGAGGGAGGATCCAGTAAGGTCAGTTACAGCTGTCCAGGAGAAAAAAACCACATGCTATTTCTTGAAGGAGAAAGCCACACCCTCTAGTCCTCACATCTGGCAGTTTCTCCCTCTTTCTCTTGAGGTCACAACCTGATGAAGGGGTCCAGGAGCCATGGGCCAGCCTGGAGTCCTTTCTCTCATGCCAGAGTCTTTATGCTCTGAGTGCAGGGAGCCACACACTGACCCAATGGAAAAGCTCTCTCACGCAACAACACCTATTAACCTAGGACCCGCAAGTGTTCCACCTGTCACTCAGCAATACCTCAATGCCCTCCATTCAGGGTCCTCCTGTCATCCAGCAACACCCCTACATCTTCATGCAAGTGTTCCACCTGTCAGTCAGTCACACCCCTGCACTGGACCATTCAGTGGCTCTGCCTGTCACCCAGTCATATTTTTGCACTTTCTGCCAGGGGCTCCATTCAGAGTTCAGACCAACCCTTGAGCCCTTGTGCCTGTTAACCCAGCAGTACTCCTGCACCCTCATGTAAGGGTTCCATCTGCCACCCAGCAACACCCTGCACCCCTATGTAGGTGCTGGGCCTGTCAACCTACTGCAACTCAGTGACAGAATACAAGTCACAAAGACTGGGAAACTGGGGCTGCTTTGTAATTTCACTGCATATTGGAGAGGAAATAGGTCATATGAAACCATAAAGATTGAGAAAAAGTGGAAAAAATGTTATAAGGGGTAGAGTAAAAGCAAAACCTAATTACTTATACCAGTAACAAGTATCCAAGGCTATAAAACATGACACTCATATAATAAGAAACGTCTCTTCTTTCCAATTCCTTCAATCTGTAACAACATCTTCCTTAAGGAATATTAACCTACTGGCCTAGTTTCCTTATAATGATAGTTTTCCTGGACAGGTGCCGGTGGCTCATGCCTATAATCCTAGCTACTCAGGAGGCTGAGATCTGAGGACTGCAGTTCAAAGCCAGTCCAGGCAGAAAAGTCCAAGAGACTCATAAGGCAAATTAACTAGCAAAAGAGCTAGAGATGGAGCTGTGGTTCAAGGGGTAGAGCACCAGCTTTGAGCAAAAGAAGCTCAGAGACAGCACCCAAGCCCAAGTTCAAGCCCCAGGACTAGCAAAAAAAAAAAAAAAAAGAAAGAAAATTTTCTAAGTTTTTAGGCAATTGAAGTTCATCAGAATTATAAACACCTCATCATGTGGCATACACAGTTGATCATAACACAGAAAATACCTGAAAGTCTTTTACTTCCTCCAGATATTTCCATTTTAAATTAAAAATTTATCTGTTGCCAGATAGCTCATACCTGTAATCCTAGGTACTCAGTATGCTGAGATCTGTGGATCACAGTTCAAAGCCAGACAGGCAGAAAAGTCTATGAGACTCTTATCTCCAATAAACTACTCAGAAAAGCCAGAAGTGGCACTGTGGCTCAAGTGGTAGCACACTAGCTTTCAGCACAAAGGCTCAGGGACAGCCCCAGGCCCAGAGTTCAAGCCCCAGAATCAGCAGTCAATCAATCGATCAATCAATAAAATATATCCATACTTAAGTCACATGGGTGGATGATATATAAAACCCATTAGAGGGCTGGGAATATGGCCTAGTGGCAAGAGTACTTGCCTCGTATACATGATGCCCTGGGCTCAATTCCCCAGCACCACATATATAGAAAATGGCCAGAAGTGGCACTGTGGCTCAAGTGGCAGAGTGCTAGCTTTGAGCAAAAAGAAGCTAGGGACAGGCCCTGAGTCCACCCCAGGACTGGCAAAAAACAAAACAAAACATTAGACTGTAAGCACATAAATTGTGCCTTTTTACTGTAAAGTTTACTTTAATAAAACATTAGCAGGAAACACTTATTTATAAATACTCACATATTTTCAGTCAGCCTTAGTTTAAATGGATGGAAAAGCAGGCATGTGCAAAAAATAACACACCACATGTGGCAATAGCAAGGTGGCTCGTGTCTATAGTCTCAGTTACTTAGGAGGGTGAAGTGTTACATCCAAACTGTGATAACCCGCCCCCCCAAAGCCTCGTTGAGGATGGGGAAATTTCAGAAACAGAGACTTAAAGTAAATTAGGGAGTTAAAACACTGGGTTACTGGAATTCAGTAAACAGCAGAAAAACTCGGGAGGAGCCCAGAAAACTGGTATGTATTCTGATCAATATTGCCTTGTTTACTGAAATTGTAATCATCTGTAATCACTAACTGTCAGCTCTGCTTTTCTATACCCGCTTGCTTTCACATACACTACTACCTGTGCACGGTAGTTGCCTTTTCAGTAGAAGCTCAGGGCTGTTCCTCCACTATCCCGATGGTGGGGAACAGATGCTGCGCAGCTAAATAAAGACTCCTAGCCTGATTGAGTGTTGGTGACTTTGTTGCTGTGGGTTCAAGTCCTACTTGGGTAGTCAGTATATTATAGAAGCAAGAGGATCACTGAAGTCAGGAGTTCAAGGCCATGGCTTAGACAACATAGCAAGACATTGTCTCAGAAAATGAGAGAGAAGATAGCATGTGACATACAAAACCATGTGACACTGCTAGATAGAAAGCAAGGTGCTTATGGATATTCTGATGACTATAGGATGAGTAAGAGACAATGTTTAGGCTTGTAATCCTAGCTACTCAGGAGGCTGAGATCTGTGGATCCAGGGAGGAAAGTTCATGAGACGCTTGCCTCCGATGGAACAGCAAAAAGCGGGCCGTGGAGATGTGGCTTAGTGGCAGAGTACTAGTTGTGAGCAAAACTCAAAATACAAAGACTGCACCTAAATTAAAACTATCTATTACAAGAGAAGACAAAGGGGGAAGATGCAACAGCAGGAATCTCTACCTGTTACACTAGAATTCTAATAACTTGCTTAATCTGGGACTTACAAGGCACTAGAGATTGTGTCAATCTTTCCCTTACATTAGTGGGGTTCACAAAGACTTTCCTACTGGAATTATATGAAGGCAAATGAAGCCTTGTCTGAGTTGGAGGGTAAGGACAAGGCACAGCTGTTTTAGGTTATAAATACTAGATACCAAACTGAATTATTTCAGGAGCATTAAGTGTGGCAAATGGAGCCCTTTCTGCTAGCAATTAACATAAATTAAACGTTGATGTGAACTTGAATGATATCATGAGCCTTAATTTCTCCAGCATTTGCATTTACTGTCTTGAGAACAACACCAGTTCCAGTGTAATGTCTTGTAGTATAATTACCACTAATAGATTTTACCCTAATAAGATCCCACCTGTACTTCAGATTATTTTATTTCTTTCTCTTGAATCTCAAATACACCGTGCAAAAGACACCTGGCCTTTGATTACACCCTTTTATTTACAACTGATTTATCGAAGATTTTACCCTTCCTGTTGATCTGAAAACCCCTCTGTAATCTTACCCCAGGCTTCTTTTGGGCTGCAATTTCCCTATTTTCAAAACCACCAAGTTCTGTCTGTCAGAACACAACAATTGGTGACATATTTAACTTCACGGTTCGTGAGTAAGGTTGGGTCCTAAAGCACTCCACACATTACTCATTTTCCTCAGCTTCCTCAAAGTGGCCAGATACAAGGATGCTTGCTAGACACACAGATCCCCAAGTATCAAGGAAGCCCCAACAATATAGCCAGATTTGTTTTAACAAATCTCAAAGTGACAATTCTCTAGTTAAGTTCTATGGTAATAAACTATAGTAAGAAAACAGAGATTGCCTTTGGGAATAAAAAATGATCATTGTTTGCCTTGTCCTAAAGACAGAGATGCGAATGATTAGATTATTCCTTAGAAATTAAGTGTGAAGGGGAAAACTGGGAACTAGGGAAGGGGTGATATTGTTCAAAAAGAAATGTACTATTTTCCTGACTTATGTAACTGTAACCCCTCTGTATATAACCTTTATAATAACAATAAAAAATGTGGGGAAAAGGGGGCTGGGAATATGGCCTAGTGGCAAGATTGCTTGCCTTGTTGTTGTTTTTTGTTGTTGTTTTTGGCCAGTCCTGGGCCTTGGACTCAGGGCCTGAGCACTGTCCCTGGCTTCCTTTTTGCTCAAGGCTAGCACTCTGCCACTTGAGCCACAGCGCCACTTCTGGCCATTTTCTGTATATGTGGTGCTGGGGAATCGAACCCAGGGCCTCATGTATACGAGGCAAGCTCTCTTGCCACTATGCCATATCCCCAGCCCAAGAGTGCTTGCTTTGTATACATGAAGCCCTGGGTTCGATTCCTCATATATATATAGAAAAAGCTGGAAGTGGCACTGTGGCTCAAGTGGTAGAGTGCTAGCCTTGAGCAAAAAGAAGCCAGGGACAGTCCTCAGGCCCTGAGTCCAAGCCCAGGACTGGCAAAAAAAAAAAAAAAAGGGGGGAGGGGGGGAGAAGTTACAATTGTGCTATGGGCAAGAACTCTAACTTTCCAAGGCAGAAAAATAAAACACTTATTTCCACTTCACACAGCTGATCCTTAACATAACAGATGGAAATAAAACACTGGTTTCCATGACACAATTACATTTTTGCTAGCTATATTTGCCTAACTACATTTTATACCTGGTTGGACACTATTTTACTTGGTCCTAGCCCTCAACATGGTTGTGTTCGGATTTATGCACTGCTCACAGCCCAGCTGGAAGTTGTGTATTTATGTATAATGGTGCCACCTCCACTAGCATTCTTAACTCCTGAGTGACTGAGAAGGTACAGATGATACCACCAAATCTGGACCATTTCATTAGCCTTGGTTTCTCTAATCTTTTGGATTTTTCCCCCTTTATTTTCTGAAGATAGTTATAACTCCTATATAACAGCATATTCACTACTTCTTAAAATAGGAGAAAAGGAAATCAGAAACTAGTCCCTGCGATCAACACTCTTTTTGTTTTTGTTTTTTTTTTGTCAGTCCTGGGGCTTGGACTCAGGGCCTGAGCACTGTCCCTGGCTTCTTTTTGCTCAAGGCTACCACTTTACCATTTGAGCCACAGCACCACTTCCGGCTTTTTCTGTATATGTGGTGCTGAGGAATCGAACCCAGGGCTTCATGTATATGAGGAGAGTGCTTTACCACTTGGCCATATTCCCAGCTCCCCCCCCCCTTTTTTTTTGCCAGTCCTGGGGCTGGAACTCAGGGCCTGAGCACTGTCCCTGGCTTTTTTGCTCAAGACTAGCACTCTGCCACTTGAGCCACAGTGCCACTTCTGGCCATTTTCTGTATATGTGGTGCTGGGGAATTGAACCCAGGGCTTCATGTATAGGAGGCAAGCACTCTTGCCACTAGGCCATATTCCTAGCCCTAATCAACACTCTTACGGGGAGTAAAAAAACAAAGGAAGAGAGCTAGCCCCTTCCCTAGGACAGCTCAGAATTATCCTAAATAAACCTCCAAAGAAAGGGCTAAGTAGAAAAGCCCCTCTCATCTTCATCAGAACAGAAATGAGCTGTGGGTACAGCTCGGGTACAGCACTGAGTTCTATCCCAGTAAAATACACACATACCCTCATGTGGGCATACGCACACATACACACACACACAGAATAAGTGCACAAGGTACAATCTCAGGAGAGTTTAGAACATTGTGGATCCTGCCTTAAAAAGGAAGGAAAAGCAGCTACAGACTCTGTGAGAGATGGTAGATAACAGTTCAGTAATGCAAAAAAAAAAAAGTCTGCTGGTTTTCATGTGATAACACTTTTCTCTGAATATTATCAAAGCCTTGGAATAACTGCGAGAGGATTCTAGCCATCCCAGTGTGGTCCCCATGACGGGTACTCACTGTGCCTGCCCCCATGGAAGCTTGAACAAGGTCTACACCCACCTGGTCACATCCCGCATTCACCAGCTCCTGAAGCATTTGCCGGTTTACCTCCGCAGCTGTTGAAGTGCCGGATTCATTGGCGAAAGGCAGTAGGGAATATCTGATTTCCCTGAGGGCTTTCTGGTAAGGTCCAAACTTTGGGGTGGCTCTCATCTGCTGCTGCCTGGCAGCATCTTTGCTCCCCAGGACTTTGGCATCCAGAGAAGCATCACTGTTTGGTCCCACGGGCAGCCCCTGGGTCGAAGGCTTGGGGGGCTGCTTTAACCCCTCTCGGATCTCTTGTAGTCGCTGCCGGCTATTTCCAGAATAAGTTGTGGCAGGAAAAGTCTTTGGCCTCATTGTTAGTCCCACTTCCTTTTACCATAAATACAATCTTCTCAAAGGGTCTATTATTAAAAAAAAAAAAAACTTTCAATAGTCAATTAGTTGTAAACATACATTCAAAAAATTTCCTTTTGAAATTTTTCTTTCCTTCAAATTTTGTAGTTCCTATAGAGAATCTACAATTTTCCAGAGTCTTCATCTTATAGACCACCACTTTCTAGGGGAGGGAGAGGGAGAAAAGAGAAAGGAGAAAAATGTTTATTTGTGGTTTCATATACTGTTAATGCTACCATTTACCCAGTACTTACTACAGGCCAGGCAATGTCCAGAGTTTTATGTGATTAACTTATATGCTCTATTGCACAGTATTACATCAGAAAACACTATAAAATGGCACTTAAATTTTTATTCCCTCCTTAGAGGAGGACAGTGATCTTCACAGTTTTAACCATCTACTTTCTCAGTGTAACTGAGAAGGCAGAATCTGACTTCCCACACAAACCTTCTATTTTAATATGCAAGTTCTAGTATTTTAGGTCACTCAAACAATTGTGTAAAACTGTACAGATAGTGAGCTATGGTACCCGAGAGAGCAAAGGTTCCCCAGGGCCTCATTGCTGGCCTTGGCCCAGAAGCCTAGATTTCTGCTTAATGCATGTAAAATGGGGCACATTTGCAACCATCATTTTCAGTAACTTCCTGGTCTGAGCATATGTTTTTGAAAGAATTGATTTTCCTAAAACCATAAACTCATATTTCAACAAAAATGGAGATTCCTAAGAGCCTACTGAGGATGGAGGGAGACTCCAAGGAGTGAGTCGGATGTCTAGGAATTTATGGGAAGGTTATTTCTTTTCTGGTAGGAATTTATAACTAATCATTTGGTTTACAATCTCTTGTTTACTTCTCTTTCTTTGAAAATTGAAATAGAGAAAACATACACCATACTACCTTCACAACAAGCAGTGTAAGGGAAGGGCCTGACAGCAGGAAGGTATCCTCATGGTAAAAATGTGCTCATTCCAACTTCTCCATCCACAGCTGCCCAGCATCTACCCTGTCTACTTTGCAAACTTTTTTTGGGGGGGAGGGGTGGTGGATAAGGCAAGGTCTCACCATGCAGCCCAGGCTGGCCTTGAACTCACCATCCTCCGGCCTCAGCCTCCCAAGGGTATACACCACTATGAAGTTCAAACAGTCACGGATGGGAGGAATAAGCAAAACTGCACCTTTTATCAAGCGTACAGCTGAGTGAGAGAGGTGAGGACAAGGTGGGTAAGGGTAATAAGGAGCTGCAAAGAAAGAGCCTCCCTATCTGAGGGACAAGGCCATATAAAAAGATGGGAGAGCTGGGTACCAGTGGATCATGCCTGTAGTCCTAGCTACTCAGAGGCTGAGATCTGAGGATCACAGTTCAAAGTTAGCCCAGGCAGAAAAGTCTGTGAGACTCTTATTGCCAATTAACCATCGGAAAACCGGAAGTGGCACTGTAGCTCAAGTGGTAGAGTGTTAGCCTTGAGCTGAAGAGCTCAGAGAAAATACCCAGGCTCAGAGTTCAAGCCCCATGACTGACCAAAACAACAACAACAAACACACACACACACACACACACACACACACACACCAAAAAAAAGGGTGGAAAAAAAGTGGGAGAAAGAAGGGGAAAAGGATTTAAAGTAGAGATACACAAATGTGAGCCCCTGGAAAGAATGGAACTGGAGCTGGAGGAAAGACAGGCACAGAAGAAAAAAGTGAAGACTGTAGGTTCTGCTTTCCTCAGATCTTCTGGGTGGGATGGGGGTGGGGCTTTCCAGGAGGAACCAGGACAGAGAGAATCTGTGAGTGTTCAGATATGCTGCACAGGCCTTCATGGTCAGTCTGCAGAGGATGTGGACAGCATCACCGTCCAGAGAAGTGAGCCTGGAAGCCACTGGAGACTGGAGGGTCAGCACTGCTGGTGGACCACAGATCAGGGAGAGAGGCTCCATGACCTAGCATTAAGCACAAGGGCTGTGCTTAAAAACCTAGATGGAAAATGAGACCTTTCCCCAGAGTCTCTCCATATAGTGGTAAGTTCACTCACCATTCTCCTTTCAGGGACTGCACAGCTCAATTCTCTTTATGTGGACATTTCTCAGGAGAATCATAGTATGTGACAGTCTCACTTTACCAACAAATGATACTCTCAGCCTGCAGAGAAGAGCAAGCTACTTTTTACTCCCCTAAGGTCCAAAAAAAAGAACTAGGAAAAGAGCCATGAGAAAGTCTGAATGAAAGCCAGGACCAGGAGCCACCTTCTCCCACTCAAACCAGCAGAGGGGGAGACTCAAGTAGCTGAAGGATGCTCTGGTGAGTTATGATTGAAGCTCGCTCCTAGAATTGGCTCTGAGAGAGGGAAGCTTTCTTTTTTTTTTTTTTTTGGCCAGTCCTGGGGCTTAGACTCAGGGCCAGAGCACTGTCCCTGGCTTCTTTTTGCTCAAGGCTAGCACTCTGCCACTTGAGCCACAGCGCCACTTCTGGCCATTTTCTGTATATGTGGTGCTGGGGAATCGAACCCAGGGCCTCATGTATATGAGGCAGGCACTCTTGCCACTAGGCCATATCCCCAGCCCGAGGGAAGCTTTCTTTATGGAGTGGGAACAATCTTGTTTCACACATCTCATTTTTATTATTTTATGCTGGAACTGGGGCTTGAACTCCGGACCTTACATTCGCCCTTAAGCTTTTTCTGCTTAAAATTGGAACTTTACTGCTTGAGCCACAGCTCCACTTCTGTTTTTTTGGTGGCTAATTGTAGGTAAGAGTTTCATGGACTTTTCCTACCCAGGCTGGCTTCAAACTATGATCCTCAGATCTCAGCCTCCTGAGTAGATAGGATTACATACAGGTGTGAGCCACTGGCACCCAGCTCACATATGTGTTTGAAAGCACATAAATCATGAAGCTAACCACCACCCATGAGTTCACACATGGCTGAACAGCATCAGTTTCAAGAGGAGAATCATGACCATGGCCCAGAAGCCCTTCAGTCTAGGCTTTGTGGGAACCCCCTTCAGAACATCTAATACCAGTTTGGACTCTATATGTGTGGAATTGTGCATTATGTACTTTTTTTTCACTTATTTCATGCATTTTGTTTGCTCATCTATATGCACTGTCACTGAGCACTGAGAACAATCCCACCACAGGAATCCCCCATAACCTGTCATTGCTCCTACCACTGGACGTTGGGGCCCCTCCACCTGGGGCCTACCTATCACACATGATGCCACTGTTGAAGGGGGCAGGGGGCTGAGGAGCAAGACCTGTCCAACACCTTGCTTTTCCACACCATTATGACAGAATCTGTGGTGGCTGGTGTGGTTTGAACTCAAAAATGACTCCATAGGCTCAGCTGATGACATTATTTGGGGAAGGGGTAGAAAGTTCCGAAGGCGGAACCTAGTTGAGGCACTTCCTAGGGCCATGTCTTTGTATACCCTGTCCTCAGTCCTGTCACTCTCTGCTTCCTGTCTGCCATGAAATTCAAAACTTCTTCCACACACTTTTGCAGCCATGATGTTCTGCCTAAGCACATAGGAGCAAGCCACCATGGACTGAACCATCTGAAACCATGAGTCAAACAAATTCTTTCCATCCTTAATGAATACAGTTGACTCTGGGTGACAAGAAAGAGGCAACTCTTCCTTATAAATGTATGTGCCATGCTCTCATTGTACACAAACACAAACTACCCTTACAGAGTGTTGTACACATACATACCTGTGGCCCACTCAGAGACAAACCCTAATACCACAAATCTTTCTTCAAGTTGAGTATGCTCATTTTGACATAGTGATACACAGTTAACATATTAATTAAGGATTCAGGTAAAATGAGTTAGGCCAAAAAAAAAGGCTTCAATCGGGGAGGAGATAAGACTAGGGCAAATTTCACACAGACTTAGTGAGAAACGTACCACAGTAAACATACAAACAGATATGTCATATGCCCTCCAAGTGACCCCCTTTAAAATCAATGATCAAAAACAGTGCAGAGAGAGTAACGATACCCTCAAGCAGGCTTGAGAGAAAAGCAGAGAAGGAAAGCAGGTTCTAGGTGTTAGACTGCTGACACATGTGCCTCAGCGAGGGGCCAGGCTGCTCAGCTCTGTAAACACTTCAGGAGTCACAGAGGCGACTGTGGCCTCATCACCAGGTCTCAGCTGAACAAGTTAAAGGCACCAACCAGGTCCTCCTTTCCTTCTGGAAGGGAGCCGGACTGTTCACTGCCGGGAACAACTCCACCATCCATCTGGCCCATTCCTAGTCATTTCTCAGCTCCAAGCCCCACCACAGGGCCTTCTGACCACCTAAGCTAAGAGACTACACTGTCCATCTGTCTCCCACTGTCCCCCTAACAGTATGACCACTATGTCTAAGACTGAGCACTGTGTCTCCTGAATGACCTGAACTATGAGCATAGTGAGGGTATGAGCATCTGTCTGTCCACCCCTTTCGGCTGTTCGGAAGTCAGTCACACAGGCCCGCATGCAGCTGTTGAATAACAGATTCATGAGGGCCTCAGGTCCACAACCAGGATGAAGCCTGCCACCCCAGAGACCTGAAGAGGGGCTGTAGATCACAGAGCAGCAGGCTGTGCTAGGAAAGGGCCCCATCAACAGAGTGTTCTTTCTCTGAAGTTAACATGTAAGGCCACATGAAAAACGCCCAAGAGACATTCTCACAGGGCTGTTATCAAAAGACATGATTGGACAGGGAAGGTAGCTTAGTGGTAGAGTGCTTGCCTAGCATGTACGAAGCTCTGGATTTGATTTCTCAGTACCACATACACAGTAAAAGCCAGAAGTGGTGCTATGGCTCAAGTGGTAGAGTGCTTAGCCTGGAGCAAAAGAAGCTCAGGGACAGTGCTCAGTCCCTGAGTTCAAACCCCAGGACTGGCCAAAAAAAAAAAAAAAAGTCACATGACTATAGCATATTACTCAGCCATAAGTAGAATGCACTATCATGGGGCACAACATGGATGGACCTCAAGCAAAGCCAGTCACAAATTGACAAATATTGTCATAAATGTGACTTATTGGAGTAGACAAATTTAGAGATAGAAAGGAGAATCGGAGTCAGGCATGATAGGATGCCTGAATCCCACCATTTAGGAAGCAGAGGTAGGAGGATCACAAGTGTAAAGCCAGTCTGGACACACAGAAAGATTTTTTCTCTCAAAAAAAAAAAAAAATCAGGGGCTGGGGATATGGCCTAGTGGCAAGAGTACTTGCCTCGTATACATGAGGCCCTGGGTTCAATTCCCCAGCACCACATATACAGAAAATGGCCAGAAGTGGCGCTGTGGCTCAAGTGGCAGAGTGCTAGGCTTGAGCAAAGAGAAGCCAGGGACAGTGCTCAGGCCCTGAGTCCAAGCCCCAGGACTGGCCAAAAAAGAAAAACAAAAAACTACTCCCTCGCCTCAAAAAAAAAAAAAAAAATAGAGGTTACTAGGAAGCTATCTTTGAAGAGTTCAATAAAAAAGATTTAAAGGTACTGATATTTGCAGCAATACTAGATTGAATTATATTTTTATAAATAGTGTTTATTTTTCTTCCATTTTTTAAAAAAATGGAGAAATGGTCCAGGTGCTGATGGCTCATGCCTGTAATCCTACCTACTCAGGAGGCTAAGAAGTGGATCACGGTTCGAAGCCAGCAAGGGCAAAAAAAAAAGTCTTTAAGACTCTTATCTCCAATAAAGTACCCCCAAAAAAGCCAGAAATGGAGTTCTGGTTCAAGTGATAGAGTGCTTGTCTTGAGCCAAAGAAGCTCATGGATAGTGCCCAGACCCTAAGTTCAAGCTCCAGAAAAAAGGGGTGGGGGGCATCACCTAACTATTCATATCTAACTAATTTGTCTTCAAGTAATGGTTGTCTTTCTTTTTTTTTTTTTTTTGGCCAGTCCTGGGCCTTGGACTCAGGGCCTGAGCACTATCCCTGGCTTCTTCCCACTCATGGCTAGCATTCTGCCACCTAAGCCACAGCGCCCCTTCTGGCCGTTTTCCATATATATGTGGTGCTGGGGAATCGAACCGAGAGCTTCCTGTGTAGGAGGCAAGCACTCTTGCCACTAGGCCATATTCCCAGCCCTAATGGTTGTCTTTCTAAAGAACACAGCTCCACCAATGAAAAGCTCAGCCTTACACACTGGTTACTAAGAGTAGAGCAAAAGCCCCAGCCAGTGTGGGTTCACATTCAACCCCTAATCACACAGAATGAAAACACAGTGGGGGTAGCAGCTGCCATCCAACATACAGCCGCGCACTCACATGCCTCGCAGACATTCCAAGCACAAAATCCAGCAGGGTAGGAGAGACTGGACAATCCCCTGTTAGTGTCTGGAGTAAAGTATGACTTAAGATATCCCAAGTGGCTATACCCTAAAAACAGCAGTACAATCATAAGCCTGGGTTTGTTTTTTTCTCCTATACCCTTGTCTTAGGAAAAATTTCCAAACATAAGGTTGAGAGGATTTTCAAGGACACTCCATAAACTAACTGCCAACTAGTGGTCCTCAGTGGGGAGGGAGTTAAGTGTACCATCCTATGTTCTTCCCAACTCTCCATCTCACAGGAAGTGCTAGTCGTGGGAACACCCGGGGAATTGTCCCTGTGACAGCACTTACAGGTATCCTGAATAATTCGAAAAGGAGGAAGCCCTTCCATTTAGTTAAGAGCAAAAACTATTTTCTCAGCTTGGCATCTTTAAACTGCTTAGTTTGTAGAGGGTTGATTTCATAGCCAAATTGTGAATTTCTGAAGGAATTTTTCAGGCTACTTAATCCGACATCTTTTTTTTTTTTTTTTTTTTTTTTTGGCCAGTCCTGGGGCTTGGACTCTGGGCCTGAGCACTGTCCCTGGCTTCTTTTTTGCTCAAGGCTAGCACTCTGCCACTTGAGCCACAGTGCCACTTCTGGCCATTTGCTGTATATGTGGTGCTGGGAAATCGAACCCAGGGCCTCATGTATATGAGGCAGGCACTCTTGCCACTAGGCCATATCCCCAGCCCCCAATCCGACATCTTTAATTTGACATCTACTCAGATTAAGACTACAGGGGAAGATAAACTACTGATAGACTGCTCTAACATTTTTTTTTTTTTTGGCCAGTCCTGGGCCTTGGACTCAGGGCCTGAGCACTGTCCCTGGCTTCTTCCCGCTCAAGGCTAGCACTCTGCTACTTGAGCCACAGCGCCGCTTCTGGCCGTTTTCTGTATATGTGGTGCTGGGGAATCGAACCTAGGGCCTCGTGTATCCAAGGCAGGCACTCTTGCCACTAGGCTATATCCCCAGCCCTGCTCTAACATTTTAATAATAAATAACCTGTCCTTGGTTAAGGACCACCCTTAGTGATATATACTGGAGAATGAGGGTATCATTAAACTATCAGATGATTTAAATATACATTAAGCCAAACTATGATATACTCAAAAACACCAGGTGCTGGTGGCTCACAACTATAATCTTAGCCTCTCAGGAGGCTGAAATATGAGGATCTCAGTTCAAAGCCAGCCCAGGCAGAAAAGTCCATGAAACTCTTATTTCCAATTAGCCATAAAAAGCCAGAAGTAGAACTGTGGCTCAAGTGCTAGCCTGGAGCACAGGGGCTCAGGGACAGCACCCAGGCTCTGAGTTCAAGTCCCAAGATAGACAGATATACACACACAAACACACGCGCGCACACACACACAGAGTTATTCAAAACCAGAAATACTTCATTCTCAAATATGGAGCCCACCGCCAAATCCACGTTTATAGTATAAGTGGCCATGCAAATACTACAGGTACAGTAGTTTAACCATCCCTTTCATTTGATCCTATTAAACCCAACTCCAAGCCTCAATCCAAACCTGAAAATTGATACCAGATGTTCAAGAATTCATACTTGAACCTCTCCTAGTGCTTCAAAACCCCACATGGGCTGCCAAACACACATGAAGTACACCCATGAAACTAACCAAACCCCTATCTCATGGCCCTCTACTGACACACATTGGTGGGGTTGTGTGTGTTGCACTCTGGTCCTGGATCTTGAAACTCAGAGCCTGGACATTGTTCCTGAGCTTTTATGCTCAAGGCTAGTGCTCTACTAGTTGAGCCACAGCTCCACTTCTAGCTTTTAGTGGTTAATTGGAGATGAGTCTCTTGGGTTTGTCTGCCCAGGCTGGCTTGAAACTATGATCCTTAGCTCTCAGCCTCCAGAGAAGATAAGATTACAGGTGTGAGTCACCCACACCCAGCTGTTTGTTTCTGAGGCAAGTTCTTCCTATGTAGACCAAGTTGGCCTCTCAGTCTCTCTTCCTGCCTCAGTCTCCTAAGTACTGGGATTATAACTATATATACCAGCAAATGAAATGTTTGCTTTGGAAGGGGAATTTTCTGAAAAACGTACTTTTTTTTTTTTTTTTTTTTTGTCAATCCTGGGGCTGGACTCAGGGCCTGGGCACTGTCTCTGAGCTCTTTTTCGCAAGGCTGGCACTCTACCACTTTCACCCACAGTGCCACTTCTGGTTTTCTGGTGGTTAACCAGAGATAAGAGTCTCACAGACTTTCTTGCCCCGGCTGGCTTTCAACTGCGATCCTTAGATCTCAGCTTCCAGAGTAGCTAAGATCACAGGTGTGAGTCATCAGAATCCAGCTGAAAAACAATTTCTTAGTCCTAAAATTCCAGTTATTATTTAAACCACATCCTACTATAATTAACTAGCGAAATCGGATGGGCCAAGCCTTGAGGCAGGTGGATATACTACTACAGCACTGTCCTGGCCAGGAAACCACAGGCCATGGTCTGCCCCTCATAATGATGGTCCTTGGGGAAAGCAGAAATTGCATTCCTCTGGGGATTTATGGCTACTATTCTGCTGAGAACTCCCACTGTCTAAGAAGTTATCACTAGCACCAGGCTCTCTGTGGGTTTCCCAGGTCCTTAAGGACACCAGACACTGTGTTTGAAGACGCTTCACCCAGGTAAGAACAAGGTCTCACTTTTTATTTCTCCAACCCTCAGGGTCTCACTTTTAAACAAGTTTACAGTCTAGAGGTTTGAACTTAGGGCTCTGTACTTTCCAAGCAGGCTCTCGACTGCTTATGCTACATGTCCAGGCCATTTGGGGTGGGGATGAGGGAAAGGACTGAGGCTTCCACTAAGTTACGCTGAGCCATGCTCACAATCCTTTTGCTTTTAGGGTTTTTTGTTTTGTTTTGTTTTTGTTTTCAGTCTCATACTTGTTGGAGTGGCCTAGGAAATGCATTCTTGCTACCACCTTCTCCCAGATACCACCATACCCTTCTGGTTTGGGTTTGGGGCTTTGCTCTACCTCTTGGCCTGTGCAGATAAACTTTTCTGCATTCTGACCTAGATGGCCTCAGATCTGTGATCCCAAACTTCCTTCATAATTGGGATTACAGGTTTGAGCCATGGCACTCAGCTTCCGCTTAGTTTTTATGTTAACTTTCCCTATGGTATCCAACTTCCAATCTCTATTTCCTGAGTAGCTGGGAATACAAACCAGAGCAGCTACATCCTGCCACATTTTCTTTTACAAGGCTTTGTATCTGATATTTGCATGACACAGATTATGTAAATACCAATGCATAAGTAAACAGTGCAAAAACCAAGTTGTAGCTGAACTTCCTAATAGTTATTTCCAATGTTCCTAACAGCAAACAGTTGCACAGTCCAGGCAAAAACCAAGCAGTTTCTTAATCTTTGAGCAGCCTCTGCCTCTACATCTACTCCTCGGGGTTTTGAGATATGCCCCAGCTAGAGTATTAGAGCATCTGAGAACCACTGCCACTGGCAGGGTAACAAATACAGTTTATGTCCAAAGAATCCCTGTGCTCTGCCTGTTTCTATAGAGGAATCTGATTCTGCAGGGAGATGTTGGAATTGTTTGGAGAAACCCTTCTAGAGCAAGGAATGCTGCACCCAAACTGGAAAGGCTATGATTTGATGGAGGAAGTTCAAAACTATTCTTGGAGTCAGCACTTCCTGTGAAAAGGCTTCAACACAGAAGGGAAAGCTGAACAGGCAGACAATGTGGGAACAGGGCAGGTGCTGCCTAGGGACATTTAATGAAGAAAACAGAGGTAAGTCATGGGGGTAGTAGGAGGGAGTTAATCCAACAATGAACATAGCTGAGCCCCTTAGCATTCTGGCTCAAGATAACTGCCTGCAGGCAGTGAGGCTCCATACCCAAACCAGCCCACTCCACCCAAAATCCAACCAACATTCTTTAAGAAGATTCTAACAATCCTTCATTAGAGTCTGCCACAATATCATTAACCATTAGTGTAGAACACAAATGTAAACTCCTGCTATGAAACAGGAGCCTTTTTCATTCTTCCTTAAAAAAAAAAAAAAAGATTCTATGTATGTCAACTGTCAGCTCACCAACAAAAAATATTTGTTAATTAACTTTACAAGCCATTCTCACAATTTACTTGACAAGGTTTAGACAGTAACTGACATAAAGTCTTTGGGAAGGGGGTGGGTGTGAATGGCAAGCATTAAGCAATGCCAAATTTCCATCCTAATTTTAGCATGACCAATTATCTTTATTCCCAACATTACTGCTGTACTAATACTTTCAAAATGAAGCAGTAAATCAAATGTTGTTGGCCTTTACAACACTGACAATTAATGCCACAACCACAGCTCCCTTCACCCAGTCCCTTCACAAGTCCCTCTGAGAGCTGTGGAGCCTAGGACACAATAGGAACGGTGCCCTGCCTTGAGCAACTGGGAGGCCCAGCCAATTCAGAGAATTTACTAAGCAACTGAGGGTTGTTTATTTTGGGGGGGTTGCCAGTCAAGGGCTTGAGCTCAGGGCCTGAGCTCTATCCAGAGCCTCTTTGTGTTCAAGAATAATGCTCTACCACTTGAGCCACAGTACTACTTCGAGCTTTTTCTGAGTAGTTTATTGGAGATAAGGGTCTCAGGGATTTTTCTGTCTGAGCAGACTTCCGACAGTGGATCCTCAATCTCAGCCTCCTGAGTAGCTAAGATTACAGACACAAGGAGGCACAGGCCCCTGGAGCTCTTTTTCTTTGGGGGGGGGGGTGGGGGGAGCAGTGGTGGCTTGAACTCGGGGCCTGGGTGCTGTCCTGGGACCCTTTTCCTCAAGGCTAGCACTCTACCACGTGAGCCACTCTTGGCTTTTTTTGTTTATGTGGTACTGAGGAATCGAACTCAGGGCTTCATGCATGCTAGGCAAGCACTCTACCACTAAGCCACATTCCCAGCTCCTGGAGCTCTTTAAAAGGAAGATGATTCAGAGAATTCTTAACAGTTTCAATCAAGCTAGATCCTTCAATAGAGTAAGATATCTTACCCCTCTGTAGAAGAGATTTATAAGAAACACAAAGTTCAGTGCATTGAATTTATCTTCTGTATTCTTCAAGACTTCTACATTTAAAGTCAATAAGAAATATTGCTGGGGCTGGGGATATGGCCTAGTGGCAAGAGCACTTGCCTCATATACTTGAAGCCCTGGGTTCGATTCCTCAGCACCACATATACAGAAAATGGCCAGAAGTGGCGCTGTGACTCAAGCGGCAGAGTGCTAGCCTTGAGCAAAAAGAAGCCAGGGACAGTGCTCAGGCCCTGGGTCCAAGGCCCAGGACTGGCAAAAAAAAAAAAAAAAAAAAGAAATATTGCTTAGAAGTTTCATGTTATTATGATCATGAAATAAATATTAAAGAGAATACTCTTGGGGCTGGGAATATGGCCTAGTGGCAAGAGTGCTTGCCTCATATACATGAGGCCCTGGGTTCGATTCCTCAGCACCACATACACAGAAAATGGCCAGAAGTGGCGCTGTGGCTCAAGTGGCAGAGTGCTAGCCTTGAGCAAAAAAGAAGCCAGGGACAGTGCTCAGGCCCTGAGTTCATGGTCTAGAACTGGCCAAAAAAAAAAAAAAAAAAGGAGAATACTCTTACCCTCCTACAAGTCTTCCCAAAATCCTATACACTTACAGTAAATTTCTCAGCCTTAAACCCTCACTCTATTCAACCCTGGGTTTTAGGAGTCCAGGGCAGACTTATTACAGCTCAGCATTGAAAAACAAGGCACCTTATTATATAAATAAGTAAATAAATTCCTCTTCCACCAAGGAAAAGTTCCTCTCACCAGTAATGATTTCCAAAGAAATACAACCAGCTACAATTTACATTTGTAAAAACTATTTCATAGTAAATAGAGGAGCAGGAATGATCACCTTCAGTTCAAAAGTTCGAAGATTCTAGGAATTCACCTCAATAATTTTTTCATAATCTGTGTTTAGATACTATTTTAAACTGCTTGACATTTTGAAATGTATTGATGTTTAGTGATTTCAAAGGAACGCTGGTAGAGTCATTCAGCAATGTTTTCTGTACCTGGATAATGGAACCAAATTTTATGAAAAGGCTAAATAAAACATAATGTCTTACAGTTCTTTATAAACAAACTTTCTAAATAGCTCTGCCCCTCCCCCCCCTTTCTCTCTCTCCCCTGTATGTGTATGTTTGTGTAGGTGGGCCTGTATAGCAGTGCTGAGGCTTGAACTCAGTGGCTGAGCACTGTTCCTCAGCTTTTTTCCTCAAGGTAGTGTTCTACCACTAGAACCATAGCTCCACTTCCCATTTTGGGAGATAAACTGGAGATAAGAGTCTCAGGAACATTCCTTCCTGGGCTGGCTTCTAGCAGCAATCCTCAGATCTCAGCCTTCTGAGTAGCTAAGGATTACAGGTGTGAGCCAGCACCTTCACCCACTTTCACTCTGCATTCTTGTATTGAATGACCTTATTATAACTGTTGCTACAGAGAAAAATAAAATAAAAGGCAACTTAGTTTCTTGCTCTTAGCACTCATTATTCTGATTTAGGCTGAGATTGAACTAAAAATATATTCGAGGATCTAATTAATACAAATTTCCTAAGAAACAGCAACACTGACTTTTTCCATGACTAAGGGCGGAGGGAAGGACCCACCCGAGCTCCACCCACTGGCGTTACATTTTAAGAACACCTGCTTAAGGTTTACACACATCACAGTCATTTTCGTTGTAATTTCAGTACATTTAAGTTTACTTATAAGCGTGGAAAATGATCCTTTTTTAGAAAAAAAGTATACTATTTGATGACTACTTTGTGTCGAAGGCAGCTGGCCTATGAATGTGAGTTTTTTATTCAGTACGCCCCGCTTAAGTTTTTTTGGTTTGTTTTTTTAAGCCTAGATGATTACATTTAAGGATAATCACTTGCCTAGAGAAGCGCGAAAATGTAAAAAGTTGTTGAAACTTTTTGTGAACAAGATCCATGTACAAATCAAGCTCTTTCCTGGTCATGCTTGCAAACGTTTGTTTTTACCCCGGGGGCCTCCGAATGCGCGGCGGGCAGCTCGGGTCACCAGGGGACCCTGCCCCGTGGCAGCCTAGGTCAGGTGTGTTTGACCTTCTTGGGAAGGGGCGACCCCCCTCCGATAACCCACCTAGAACCCAGGCTCTGGAGATCCGGGCTGCACACACCCCGGAGCGAGCACCCCAGGCTACACGAGAAGTGGAGGCTCAGGCCGTGGACCCGGGGGGGGGGGTCGCACCTCCCATTAGTCGGGCGGTGAGCCGTCTAACAAGCAGGTGAGGTTGCATCAGACCGGACAAGGCAAGTCCCAGAAAAGTGGCCTCAATTAGGGCGCTGGAAAGACGTGTTAAGCAACGGCCGGTTCTCACCCGCCACGAAGGCAAGCGCGGCTCGCAGCTCCCGCAACTCGTGCGGTGAGCGGGCGGGGGACTCGGCGACCGGGGACCGGGAGAGCCGCACCGGACTAGGCCTGCGCCGGGTGGACGGCGCGCACGTCGGGCCCTGACGGCCCGTGGGGTGCGCGGGGGGGGGGGGGGGAACAGCCGTGGTATCGGGCGGCCCGGGGCTGTCAAAGACGCCGGACTCCGCGTTTAGGTAGAAGCCGAGGGCCTCCTCACCACCCGCCGGCCGTGTGGAGGCGCAGACGCGCCCGGCGCCGACGGTGCGTCCCCCACGCCCCGCCTGAGTCTCCCCGCGTCCCCCCACCCCCAGGCCGCCCGACCCCGGCGCAACCCGGGGGCCGACGGCGCACAACAAAGCGGCGCAGCCCTACCGACCCGACGCCCGCTCCGATTCCCCCACCCGGGAGCCCGGCCCGCGGCTCCCCCGAAGGCCCCGCGACGGAGGACGCGCGCGGCCGGGCGGGGCGTCCGCAGCCGGGAGCTAGAGGGCGGGCGCCCCCTCCACCCTCCACCCCCCCCCCATACACACCCCGGTCCTGACGAACTTCCTCGGCCGCCCGCTCCCTACCCCGCGGCCGCCGCGGACCCCTAGCTGGGCGCCTTGAGCTGCCCTCCACCCACCCCCCCGCCCCGGGTTCGCCGGCCCGTGGAAACTTTCCCCGGGCCGCCCGGCCGCCCTCGCGAGGCCCGCGCTCCCCTTCTCCCTCCTTCCCCGGCCCCCCTCACCTCCGGGAGCTCGGTCTACACCCTCGGGGGCGCCCTGGCCCGCGGCTCCGGGGCCTCACACGCCGCGAGACCGGGCGACGGCAGAGGCTGCGAGCCCCGCAGGGACGGGGGAGCCCCGGGCGGCAGCGGCGGCGGCGCGGGCGGCGGCTGTTCCATCTTCCCGGGACGCTCGCGCCGCGGTTCCAACGCGCAGACCCAAGTGGGACATTCGCTACATTGTTGGCATTCCTCGGGCGTCACGTGACCCCGCCTCCCGCGTCACTCTCGGCCGCATACCAGCCCGGGCGGGGCGCCTGCGGCCCGGGGCTCGGCGCTGGCCTCGGCGCCCCGCCCCGCTTCCTGCCCCGGGCCAGGGCGGCCACCTGCCCCCCGCCCCCCGCGGGCCTCCTCCCTCACAGGGCCTGGGGGACCCCCACCGTGTTCATCGGGGTTGGGGGGGGGGGGCTCACCCACTACCACCACGGCTCCCGGATCGGCCCCTGCGCTGAGCTGGTAATGCACGTTGGTCAACGACGGGGCAAGCCTTTGGCTTTCTTCTGCCATCTCTGCAGTTAGAGAAAAGTAAAGTTCTGGAGAAGAGTGAAGGAAAAGTAAAGGCTCCAGGGAGTTGGTAAACTATGATGCAAACCTTTTGCTTTCCTCTGCATCTCTTAAGGTTCTGGAGGAAAGTAAAGTTTGCCAGGCCCTCAGGAGGCACGAGTTAGCAAGTAGATGCCAGCCTTGCAAAAGAACTGACAGCTGCGCAGACAACATGGACAATCTAACATCTCCAACTGGAATCGGATGTCATTTCCTCAACTCCCTTCCTTTCTACATATTTTGTTTTGAGTTTAGTTTTATGCCTCTACTGGGGAACTTAAACTCGGGCCCTTGGACCCTGTCCTTCAGCTTTTTCAGCTCAGAGCTGACACTCTACCACTTGAACCACAGGATCCACTTCCACGTTTTTGCTGGTTAATTGGAAAACAAGAATCTCTTGGATCTCTCAGCCATCAAACTGGATCTTCAGATCTCAAACTCCTGAGTAGTTAGGATTACCAGGCACACCACCAGTACCTGTCCTGTGATATATTTTGTTTATGCAAAATGTTTTAGAACTTCATTGGACAGAATAGTAATATATAAATTAACAAGAGGGCTGGGGATATGGCCTAGTGGCAAGAGTGCCTGCCTCATATACATGAGGCCCTGGGTTCGATTCCCCAGCACCACATATACAGAAAATGGCCAGAAGTGGCGCTGTGGCTCAAGTGGTAGAGTGCTAGCCTTGAGCAAAAAGAAGCCAGGGACAGTGCTCAGGCCCTGAGTCCAAGCCCCAGGACTGGCCAAAAAAAAAAAAAAAGAGAGATGAGGCTTGGCATTTAGGCCACTCCATTATCTTCCATTTGAGGATTTGGTACAAGGACCTGAGCAAGAATTGTTATGGCAGAGTAGAAATAATCAACTGCAGGCCAAATCCTGAGTCTACTGTTGGCTCTTCAACATCATATTTCTGCCACCTACGTCTGAGGCACTGCTGCTGAAGACAGTCTGTGAAGTCAACCCAATTGTGTCTTTAATTAACAAACTGGTGACATTTTAAGTATTAATCTCCAAAGAAATAATAATGATCTAATGATCATTTTGTCCCAGCTTTTTTCCCTTTTGGTGGAGGGAGATGGAACCTAGGAACTATCATATGTGAGTCTCAGGCTCTGTCACTGAACTACACTCCTCACTTCCCCTGTCAGAAATATGTGTGTGTGTGTATATATATATATTCTTTTGGGGGGGCGGGGGGGCAGTCCTAAAACTTCTTCTGTGGGCCTCAGAGTTGTCCCTGAGCTTTTGTGCTCAGCTAGTGCACTACCACTTTGAGGCACAGAGACTCTTCCAATTTTTGAATGGCCAATTGGAGATGAGTCTCACGGGGATTTTTCTCCCTAGGCTGGTTTTGAACTTGTATTCTCAGATCTCTGCCCCCTGAGTAGCTAGGATTACAGACTTGAGCCACCAGCATCTGGCTGCCTTTGCCCTCTTGCTTAGTCTTTCTGTTAGTGTTCTACCACTTGAGCTACACCTTGACTTCCTCCAGGGAGTTTTTGAGTTCTCTTCTGATTTCTCAGTCCTCTGTGTATGTGTGTGTGTGTGTCTGTGTGTCTGTGTCTTTGTCTACTGGGACTTGAACTGAGGGCCTGAACGCTGTCCCTTAGCTTTTTGACTTGGTCAACACCTCCACCTCTGGCTTTTTTTTATTTTTGCAGTCCTTGAGTGTTCTTTGTTCAAGGCTAGCACTCTACCTCTTGAGCCACAGCGCCACTTCTGGCTTTTTCTGTTTATGTGGTACCAATGAAGCCTAAGGGCTTCATGCATGCTAGCCAATCAATCTACCACTAAGTCACATTCCCAGCCCTGACTTTTTTTTTTCTTTTTGCCAGTCCTGGGGCTTGAACTCAACCTGAACTGTCCCTGCACTTCATTTGCTTAAGGTTAGCTCTCTACAACTTGAAGCCACAGTGCTACTATGGCTTTTTCTGTGATTTAATTGGAGATAAGAGTCTCACAGACTTCCCTGCATGAGCTGGCTTCAAACAGTGATCCTTAGATCCCAGCCTCCTGAGTAGCTAGGATTACAGGGGGGTGCCACTAGTAACCCTGGTTCTTTCTTCCTTTACATTCATTCTCTCAGATATTTTATCTCAGCAACAAACTGTGACACAATGGACTTTAAAATTTGTATTATGGGCTGGGGATATGGCCTAGTGGCAAGAGTGCTTGCCTCATATACATGAGGCCCTAGGTTCGATTCCCCAGCACCACATATACAGAAAATGGCCAGAAGTGGCGCTGTGGCTCAAGTGGCAGAGTGCTAGCCTTGAGCAAGAAGAAGCCAGGGACAGTGCTCAGGCCCTGAGTCCAAGCCCCAGGACTGGCCAAAAAAAAATAAATAAATAAAATAAAATAAAATAAAATTTGTATTATGACATCTAGCTTTAAAAAATTTACAGTGTTTATAGTAGTGTAAATGAGGAATCTAAATGTCCAACAGTAGAGAAGTATTACTACAAAAGACGGTGCTCGGATAATAGGCTATTTACATACATTAGCTAATCGAACAGACTAGCTTTATTTTTGTCAGAGGATAAACAATTGCAGACAGAATTCTGAACCAAAGCAGAACAAAAGAGAAAAGTTGTCCAACTATATATACATTATTATACCATATTTAAAAATTATACAAATTCCCTCAGAACCAATACTAATAAAATCCTTTACACAAGTACAGACACGGACTATAAGCATATATACCAAATTCATCACAGCTGTTTGACTATATGGAGGACAGGAGGAAAAATATCCTAGGAGAAAATTGGGACTTCTAACTTTATCCACAGTGCTAGCTAGCTTTGCTTTTATTTTAAAGTTGAAGCAATGAGCCAGAAGCTGGTGATTCATGCCTATAATCCTTGCTACTCAGGAGGCTGAGATCTGAGGATCTTAGTTCAAAGCCAGCTGGGGCAAGAAAGTCCATTTATCTCCAATTAAATCACAGAAAAAGCCCAAAGTGGCGCTGAGACTCAAGTAGTAGAGTGCTAGCCTTGGACAAAAGGAGCTCAGGGACAGTGCTCAGACCCAGAGTTCAAGCCTCGGGACCAGGAAAAAAAAAAAAAAAAAAGCAAAACAACAAAAAAGCTGGATATACCAGTGCAATTCGAGTGATGGTGTACCAGCCTTGAGCAAAAAAGCAAAGGAAGGTGTAAAATGAAGAGGAGTGACATTGTCCCCCCAAAAAAAGAAATGTACTCACTACCTGACTTATGAAATGGTCACCCCTCTGTACAACTCCTTATAATAACAATAAAATTATATATTTTTTAAAAGCTAAAGGACAGGGCACAGGCCATGCTTTTAAGCCCCAAGGACCAACACACATACACACGCACGTACAAAAGGCAAGTTCTTAACTAAATTATTCACCTATGTAATCTATGGAGCTTAGGTAGGAGAGAGAAAAAAGTAACACAAGGCCATTTAAGGACAAAGCTTAATGATCTCTCAGCACTAGTGGATCACACCTTAAGCCTAGCTACTTAGGAGATTAACCTAAAGATGGAGACTCCAAACCAGACAATTCAGAGGGATTCTCATCTCCAGTTAACCTGGAAGCAGAGGTGTGGCTCAAGTGGGTAGAGTATCATCCTTGGTAGAAAAAGCTTGATAAGCCAGGCACTTGTGGTTCCTGTCTATAGCCCTAGCTACCCCAGGAGGCCAAGATCTGAGGATCGTGGTTTGAAGCCAGCCTAGACAGGAAAGTCTGAGAGACTTTTTTGGCCAGTCCCAGGCCTTGGACTCAGGGCCTGAGCACTGTCCCTGGCTTCTTTTTGCTCAAGGCTAGCACTCTGCCACTTGAGCCACAGTGCCACTTCTGGCCATTTTCTACATATGTGGTGCTGGGGAATGGAACCCAGGGCTTCAGTACATGAGGCAAGCACTCTTGCCACTAGGCCATATTCCCAGCCCTGGGAGACTCTTATCTCCAATAAACTACTCACAAAAAGCCAAAAGTGGTGCTGTGGCTCAAATGGTAGAGCGCTAGCCTTGAGCCAAAAGAAGCTCAGGGACAGCACCCCAGCCCAAAGTTCAAACCCCAGGACCAGTAAAAAAGAAAGAAAGAAAGAGAGAGAGAGAGAGAGAGAGAGAGAGAGAGAGAGGAGAGAGAGGCTTGACAAGAGCTGGAGGCCCTGAGGTTAAGCCTCAGAACTTGCGCACTTGTGTGTGTGTGTATGCAATATACACACACAGATGCACATGTAAAGTCTAACAGGATTGGCGAATTATGGTGGCAAATTGCAGTGTGAAAATTGATTACTACTTATTATTTACCTGGTATGGCTCTAATCTAAATCACTCTCATTTAATCCTGGAAGCAACCATACAATCAACACAATAACAGCCCTGCAGCTTGAATTCAAGGACTGAGCACTGTCACTGAACTTTTGTGCTCAAGGCTAGTGCTGTACCACTGGAGCCACAACTCCAATTCTGGCCGTGTTGGAGATTCTGGGTAATTGGAGATAAAAGTCTCATGGACTTCCCTGCCTGAGTTGGATAGAAACTGGATCCTCAACCAGGCACAGATGGCTCACGCCTATAATCCTACCTATTCTACAAGCAGAGATCAGTGGATCATAGTTCAAAGCCAGCCCAGGTAGGAAAGTCTATGAGACACTTATCTCCAACGAACCACCAGAAAACCAGAAGTACAACTTGAGCTCAAAGTAGTAGAGCACTGGCTTTGAGCACAAAGAAGCTCAGGGACAGGACCCAGGCCTTGAGTTCAAGTCCTAAGATTGACGGAGGAGGAGGAGGAGGAGGAGGAGGAGGAGGAGGAGGAGGAGGAGGAGGAGGAGGAGGAGGAGGAGGAGGAGGAGGAGGAGGAGGAGGAGGCAAAGAAGAGGACAGAAGCTAGATCTTCAGATCTAAGCCTCCGGAGGAGGAGGAGGAGGAGGAGGAGGAGGAGGGAGGAGGAGGAGGAGGAGGAGGAGGAGGAGGAGGAGGAGGAGGAGGAGGAGGAGGAGGAGGAGGAGGAGGCAAAGAAGAGGACAGAAGCTAGATCTTCAGATCTAAGCCTCCGGAGGAGGAGGAGGAGGAGGAGGAGGAGGAGGAGGAGGAGGAGGAGGAGGAGGAGGAGGAGGAGGAGGAGGAGGAGGAGGAGGAGGAGGAGGCAAAGAAGAGGACAGAAGCTAGATCTTCAGATCTAAGCCTCCGGAGGAGGAGGAGGAGGAGGAGGAGGAGGAGGAGGAGGAGGAGGAGGAGGAGGAGGAGGAGGAGGAGGAGGAGGAGGAGGAGGAGGAGGAGGAGGAGGAGGAGGAGGAGGAGGAGGAGGAGGAGGAGGAGGAGGAGGAGGAGGAGGAGGAGGAGGAGGAGGAGGAGGAGGAGGAGGAGGCAAAGAAGAGGACAGAAGCTAGATCTTCAGATCTAAGCCTCCTGAGTAGGTAGGATTACAGACATGAGCCACCAGCACCTGGCTCTTCTCAATCTCTCTCTGTCTCTCTCTCTCTCTCACACGCACACACTCACCAACAAAAGTTTGTTTGACTGATGTTGACAGGCCAATAGAATAGTTCTGCAGCTTCTCATGTCTTTTTAGCTTTTTTGAGCCTATTAGCCAAGAGTGGTCTGAAACTTGCAATCTCCTTCAGCTTCCCAGTGCTAGGATTATAGCTGTGTATCACTACACCAACTCTGTAATTTTTGGTCTTTTTTTATAATAGAAGAGAGCCCAAGTAATTTGTCAAAGATCAAAGAGCTAGGATTTAAGTCCTGGAAAATCTAACTGGAGAGCTTAAAAACACGAAAGACAAGGCTTTCTCTGGAAAACTTAAGGAATCACAATTACAATGTACTTATAAGTAAGGAAAAAGAATCCAAATTAACTTGCTTATACTTGCTTTTTTTTTTTTTTTTTTTTTAGCAGTACGAGGGATTAAAACACAGTCTTGTGTTTGTTAGGCAGGAGTAAAACTTAAGGCCTTGCCCATGCTAAGCAAGCATGCTACCAGTGAGCTATACCCCTAGTCAATCCCCTTCTACACTGAGGACAGACAAGGTATCTGAGAGAATAGGAGGGGTATAGTGGATTGAGAATGAAGGGAACACAAAATCCCATGTCTCCATAAACAAATACGTAGCTGTATCTCCAGCACTAAGCAGCACAGAGAGATGACACTAATCTAACAGATATTGGATGTCCACTTATAGTGCAATTCTGGGGACAAGACCATTTTAGTGGTTCACCCTGAGGGGCCTCAAGTAGAAGTTCCCCTAGGGCTGGGAATATGGCCTAGTGGAATGAGTGCTTGCCTTATATATATGAAACCCTAGGTTCTATTCCTCATTACCACATATATAGAAAAGGCCAGAAGTGGTGCTGTGGCTCAAGTGGCCGAGTAGCTAGCCTTGAGCAAAAAGAAGCCAGGGACAGTGCTCAGGCCCTGAGTTTAAGCCCCATAACTGACAAAGAAAAAAAAGTTCTCCTAAGACTCCCCTCACCACTATACTATTGTGTGTGTGCGTGAGTGCGCGTGTACACACGTGCCTGTTGTCTCTCTCTTTGTGTGTGTATACCTATATTGAAGCTTGAACTCGGAGCTTAGTCATTTTCCCTGAGCTATATTTGCTCAAGGCCAGTACTCTACCACTTGAGCCACAGCTCTACTTTCTGCATCTTTGGTGATTAACTGAAATTCTCACAGATATTCCTGCCCCATCTGGCTTTGAACTGTGATTTTCAGATCTCAGCCTCCTAAGTAGCTAGGATTACAGGCATGAAGGTGGTGGTGCCCTCTGAATGCAAAAAACAATGATGACAACAACAAACAAAGCTCAACTGTGTGTGTGTGTGTGTGTGTGTGTGTGTGTGTGTGTATGTGTGTGTGTGCATGCTAGTCCTGGGGCTTGAATTCAGGGCCTGGAAAGTATCTCTGAGTTTCTTTTGCTCAAAGCACTTTTTGGTAGTTTATTGGAAATATGAGTCTCACAGATTTTCCAGGCTGGCTTTGAACTCCAATCCTTAGTTCTCAGCCTCCTGAGTAGCTAGGATTACAGGTATAAGCCACCATGCTTGGCACAACACTTTTGGTTTTTTTTGTGGGGGGTATTTTTTTTTTTCAGAAATAAGGTTTGAACTCAGGGCTTTGCATTTGCTAGGCAAATGTTCTGCCATTTGAGCCATGCCCTCAGACTTCCTGACTTAGTTATTTAGATAGGGGCTTAAGCTTTTTTGCCTGGGGCTGGCCTTGAACAAGATGTTCCTATTTACTACTCCAGCATAGTTGAGATTACAAACATGAGCTGCTATACCCATCTGACTCAGACTATTCATACCTTAGTTCCTGGAAAGCAGGCTGTTCTTCAGATACAATTTTGGCTTTTGGAAGAAAAGGCTCTTTGTTTACAGTTGGATCTGCCCATCTACTATGGAACAGAATTCTCAAATAATCATGAAAATATAGAGTAGGCCTATAAAAACAGGAAGAAGGTATTTGGGTGTCAAGCGCCTTATATCTACAATCCTACTCAGTCAAGAGGTTGAGGTCTTGGGGTTGGAGGCATGGCTCAGGTGGTAGAGCACCAGCCAATGAACAAAAGCGTTGGATATTGAGTTGGAGTCCCAGTCTTAGACAAAA